>NC_090646.1:544638500-544653500 GCF_040937935.1 Hyperolius riggenbachi
TATAGGTTAGATAGGTAGCTGACCCCCAGTGTATGTTAGATTAGGTAGGTGCCCCCCAGTATAGGTTAAATTAGGTAGGTGCCCCCTAGGGTAGGTTAGATTAGGTAGCTGCCCCCCAGTATAGATTAGATAGGTAGCTGCCCCCCAGTGTAGGTTAGATAGGTAGCTGCCCCCCAGTATCTGCAGATCATCAACAATCAGATTCTCTCTGTGTGCTGACACCAATCGTTACACTAAGGAGCAGGTAATTAAGGCTGTACTACAGCCTAGCAGAACTAATTCACCAGAGGAGCTGGCGTAGCTAACACCTCCCCAGTGCATTGCTTGCATGTACTCCCCCCACTAATCACACCTTGAGACACCCATCAATCACATCCTATCACCTCACCACCTGTCACCCACTAGCAAACCTACCCAGCAAATCAGGCCCTAATTTGTCCCATGTGGGATCCTGTTCACTCGGCCAAACCCTCAGATGCCCCTCAGACCCTCTTCCGATCACCTCCCCAGTGCATTTATTGCATCTATTCTTCCCTCTAATCACACCCTGAGACACCCATCAATCACCTCCTGTCACCATCTATCACCCCCTAGTACTCCTATCCATCAGATCAGACCCTAATCTGCCCCCAGCGGCCTTCTGATCACCCGACCAAACCCTCATCCGCACCACTTCACTGACAGATTTTTTTTTCCCCTGATCACTACTGGTCTCTAAGACTTGATTGTGGCTGGGACCGACCATTATGCCTCACAATACACAACCGCCAATCAAAGAAGCTACCATACCCAGACTTTTCGGTGGAAACCACTCCAAGTTTAAAAATGTAACATTTTTTAAGGCCTTGACCTTAACATGGGTCTAGTCAAAATTGATTGTATTGTGGTCTTATTGGTCTACGCACCCAGCACATCACGTGCCCATGTTCTTTGCTGCCATGTCTAGGTTAAGATTTGAGAACATCCTGCACTTGTTACACGTCAGTACCAATATAACCTGTCATCTAAGAGGCCACCCTGCTTATGACCGGTTCCAAAAAATTCGGCCCCTCATAGACCACCTGTCATCAAAATTTGCAGATGTTTATACCCCTGAACAGTCATTTTGAGACATTTGGTTTCAAGACTACTCCTCATGGTTTAGGACCCCTTAAACTGTCAGGACAGTATAGAAACCCCACAAGTGACCCCATTTTAGAAAGAAGTCACCCTAAGGTATTCCGTTAGGTGTATGGTGAGTTTCTAGAAGTTTTTTTTTTTTAAATCACAGGTTAGTGAAAGATTACACTATTTAAAAAAAAAAAATTAAATTTCCGCTAACTTGTGAAAAAAATAAATAAAAATCTTATATGAACTCACCATACTCCTAACAAAATACCTTTGGGTGTCTTCTTTCTAAAAAAGTGTTACTTGTGGGGTTCCTATACTGCCCTGGCAATTTAGGGGCCCTAAAACGTGAGGAGTAGTCTAGAAACCAAATGCTACAAAATGACCTTTGAAATCTTAAAAGTACTCATAGGACTTTGGGCCCCTTAGCGCAGTAAGGGCTTGATTCACAAAGCGGTGCTAACCTACTTAGCACGTCTAAAGTCTTTAGACACGCTAACCAGGGTGCTAAGTAGGTTAGCACCGGATTTCTCAATCAGATCGCGCGCTAACTTTGCGCGCATAAAGTTTTACGCGCGCAAAGTTTTACGCGCGCTAAGTCCCATAGGCTTTAATGGGCACTTCGCGCGGTGCGCCCTGCGCTCTGTGCAGTATGCGCGTAAAGTTTTATGCGCATAAAGTTTTGCGCGCGTAAAGTTTTATGCGCGAAAAGCTTGTTTAGACGCGCTAAGGGGGTTTTCACAGGCGTGCTAACAGTTAGCACCGCTTTGTGAATCAAGCCCTTAGGGTGTTAAATTTTTTTTATTTTTACACATATGGTATCGCCGTTCTCGAGGTAAGTAGTATGTGATTTTGTGTTGTATTTTTAGACAAACCCATGCTGGGTGGTAGAAATATCTCTAGAATTGGACAATTGTGTTTAAAAAAACATAAAAAAAATTCTCATTTAAAGGGGAACTGAAGAGAAAGGTATATGGAGGCTACCATGTCTATTTCCTTTTAAGCAATACCAGTTGCCTGGCAGCCCTGATGATCCTCTGCCTCTAATACTATTAGCCATAGCCCCTGAGCAAGCTTGCAGTAGATCAGGTGTTTCAGACTTTAAAGTCAGATCTGACAAGACTAGCTGCATGCTTGTTTCTGGTGTTATTCAGATACTACTACAGAGAAATTGACCAGCAGGGCTGCCAGGCAACTGGTATTGATTAAAAGGAAATAAATATGGCAGCCTACGTATACCTCTGACTTCAGTTCCCCTTTAAAGAGATATTTTTCACACTCGGCATAGGTATGTGTAAAAATACAGCCCAAAACACATTATACTATTTCTCCTGAGTACGACGATACCACATGTGTGAGGCTAGGTTCACAGTGGGACGTTACAGACACACGTTAGTGCAGCCTGTAACGCAGCCCCACCCCAAAGTAGTGAAAAATCGATGGGCTTGTTCACACTGCCCACGTTGCATTACATTGTAACGCAGCAAAGTGCTGCATACTGTGCGTTATGCGCAGCTAAGCCGCGTTAGACTGTTTGCACAAGCTCAGTCATGTTGGGGAGGAGGGGATAGCAGCCGGGCACATGGCTAATTGATATTCAATGCACGTGTGACGTGCAGTGTTTACTTCCTGGAGCGGCCGCTCTGTGCGGCGATTGGCCAGGCGGGACCACGTGATGCCGCATGCGTCCAAGAGTACGCATCACGGACGCCAGAGTGAGCTGCACCACGTGGCTCACTCTGACGTCCACATCAGAGAGCACCAGGCGTTGCGTTAGGGGCACATTATGTGTCCTATAACGACCCCTAAATGCAACGCCCCACTGTGAACCTAGCCAGACACTTTTTTTTTCAGACTAGATGCGTTAAGGGGCCCAAAGACCAATGAGCACCTTTATGCTGTACAGGGGTGCTTACAATTTAGTACCCCCCTAAATGCCAGGACAGTAAACACACCCCACAAATGACCTCATTTTGGAAAGTAGACACCCCAAAGTATTCAAAGAGAGGCATGAGAAGTCCATTGCAGATTTTTTTTAATTTTTTTAAAGGTCAAAAGTTAACATAAATGAAAACTTTTTTTTAAAATTTTTATTTTGTCATAAAGTGTGATTTTCCGCTACCTTGTAACAAAAAAAAAAAAAACTTCCATGAACTCACCATGCCTCTTAAGGCCCTGTTCACACTGCACGCGTTTCCAGCCGCGTTTTGGAAACGCGTGCAGGTGGCCGACACGCACGACATCAGACATTGCATAGAGTGCAATGTCTGATGTTCACACTGCATGCGTTCCGGACCTGTGCGGTCCGGGAACGCATGCTGCACGCATTTTTTGCCAAAACGCATGGCTGTCCCATTCACTTTTGAGTGATGGGATCAGCCACGCAACGCATACAAACGCGGATGGCGTGCGTTCGTACGCGTTGCGTTCCTCGTGCGTGCTCGTCCGCGTTTGTAATGTGAACGGGGCCTTAGGGCCTTTTTCCACTACACGCAGATTCTGCATGTAGAAAATGGACTCCAATGAATGCCTATGGGAAATCTGCATCAGAATAATCGTGTTCAGTGGAAACAGGCTCATAGACATTCATTAAAGTCAGTTTTCTGCATGCAGAATCTGCGTGTAGTGGAAACAGGCCCTAAGTGAATACTTTGGGATGTCTTCTTTCCAAAAAGTGGTCATTTACGGAGTAATTATACTATCCTAGAATACTAGCACCTCATGAAACATGACAGATGCTCTAAAAAGTCAAAGATACTTCAAAATGGGAAAAAAATCACTTTCTACACCATAGTTTGTAAACGCTACAACTTTTACCCAACCCAATAAATATAATTTTTTTTTTTTTTTTTTAACAAAGACATTGTGCACAATAAATTTCAACAAAAAATGTATATAGAAATTTTACTTTATTTGAAAAATGTCAGTACAGAAAGTTAGAAAAAAAAATCAAGAAAAAGAATTTTTTTTAAACAAAATTCAAGTGTTTTTTGATGAATATAATAAAAACTAAAAATCACAAAACCAATTAAATAGCAACAAAAATAAGCTGCATTAGTGACAAGAAAAGGAGGTACAATTCATTTAGGTGATAGGTTATATGACCAAGCAATGGGAAAAAAATTATTATTTTTATGTGCTGAGTGTGGGAAACCTGGGGGAAAAAAAAGACGTGGGTTCCCCCCTCCCGAGCCTCTGTAACCCCTTGTCCCCCATACAGGCTGGGATAGCCAGAATGCGGAGCCCCGGTCGACTGGAGCTTCGCACCCTGAGCTATACCAGCCCACATGGTCCTTGGTATGTGGGGCTGTGGGGGGGATTGGAGAGAGGCAGCCAAGCCTTCCCCCCCCCCACACTCCCCCAAAGCCCTTGTCCAATCCATTGTGCCCCAGGAGGAGGTGGGGGCGATGACTCCCTGGGGGGGGGGAGGGTTCATGGTGGCATCTGGGAGTCCCCTTTAAGAAGGTTACCCCAGATGACCACCCCCTCCCTGGAGAAATGAGTATAGGGGTACAAAGTACCCATTACCCATTTCCACAATGGGTTAAATGAAATAAAAACACAACCACGAGAGAAGTATTTTATTATTCTAAATTAACCACAAATAATTACCTGTACCTTTAAAAAAGTTTTCCCACGCCAATATCCACGGTAAATGATCCAACTAAATGTATCCTCTTATGTTGCGATCTTCAATTAAGTTGATTGAAGATCTCAGACGACTCCCACATAGCAGAGAATGCGTCCTTTCGGACGCATAGCTGCCGGCTCCTGCTGTCTCTCCCCACCTCCTCACCTGTCACCCTCACCTAGCCTGGCACCCAAGGGTGCAACGGGTGCCAGGCTAGGTGAGGGTGACAGGTGCAGGCAGGTGGGGAGAGACAGCAGTGGAGGCCGGCAGCTTCACGTCCTGCTCAGGATGCATTCTCTGCTATAATAAAGGTTCATAAATCATGAGGTTGTTTTTAATGAATCGTTTTTTTAATAAATCGACTCATTTTACTTTGAAACTTTAAAATTGATTTTCTCAAAAACTGTAAGGTCTTTTTGAAAAAAAAAATTACCCTTGTTCCCACTATTCCACTTAACATTTCAAACAATTTTGGTGTTTTTACTATGTAAGGGGGCTTTGCTATCAACCGCTAAAGTTGGCGCCATTGAAGTCTATGGGTGAACCGAACTTTTTGAAAAAAAAAATCCCGGTTCTCTGCAAAGGCGAACCACCTGAAGTTCGCCTGGAACCGTTCGCAGGCGAATCGTTCGGCCCATCTCTAATTATAAGTAGTTCACTATGGGGTCCTCTTTATAGATAGGTTGGTAGGTTTGGGTCCTTCATTGCATGTTGGTAGGTATAGGGTCCTCCATTATAGGTAGGTGGTTATAGGGGTCCTCATTACACAGGTTAGTAGATAGGTAGGTATAGATGCCTTCAGTATAGATGGCAAGTTGTAGAGGTCTTCAGTATAGGTAGGAAGAAACTTGGTCCTTCCGTACAGGTAGGTAGTTATGAAGCTTTCAGCATAATTAGATATGGGGCCTTCATTATATGTAGGTATTTAGGGAGTCCTCAGTGTAGGCAGATAAGGTTATTTCATTATAGATATGTATGTGATACACAGTATCGTTAGGTAGGTATGGTGCTGGCAATATAGGAAGATATAGTGACTTCATTATTGGTATGTACGTATTGAGATTTTATTAAAAAAGGTAGGTGTGGGGACTTTATTATATGTACTTAGGTATTGGATCGAATCAGTGTGTAGCGAGCACCTATGGTGGACCGAGGAAGAATGGGACGTGCTCTCCACTCCAGTCACCTGTGCACTCCAGGTGTCCTTTCAAGTCGTTATTTCAAGGAGTCAGCACCATCTTCAAAGGATAAGCTCTTTTATTTGTATCAGAACATCAAAGATCCAGAAGATCAAGCAACCAGCGACAGCTCCGCTGTTTCGGGCAATCTGCCCTTTCTCAAGCTGTTAAAGCATGTCCTCCACATTAAAGTGTCACATCATGTTCATATATATAGCTAACCAAGTGGATCAGGTGACTGCAGTGCGACCAATCGCGCGTATGGGGCCGCCGGCGGACCTGATGGGGAACTACCAGCTTAATATTCAAATTCTGTTCGAGCCCAACCCCTCATGGCAACCAAATCCCAGACGCCACCCCCTATCGCATCACAGCGATTCCTAATAGTAGCAACTTACGCCGTCATCAGCAGTGTGTATGGGCGTGCACGGCGAGCCTCTCCGTCCCCCCCTCCTCGTATACTTCAATGAACATGCGCGATACCTCACGCATGACGTGACGTGATGCCGCACACGCCTCCACATAGCGGCAATCGCGTCACCTCGTATCTAGGCAACCAGACGCTCCGCATTCACAGGGGAAACAAGCCCCACCCACCTGCAGAGCTCTGGCCGTCCTAACAACATATACCAACAAATGAGGGGAGGAACATTGAGCCCCCTCCATACTCACTCACCACACCACCAACAGACAGCAGCCCAGGGATAAAGGGAATAAAATCAGAGGTCCCACACGTTTGAATAGCGCTTGCAGCCACCTATAATGAATAATAAACAAAAGTGAATGTCAATAATACAAGAGTCACGGCAGTACATCTAGATACAAGGCAACAGGTCATACTCTTTATTTAGACCGCCTCTCCCCATTGTTCCTAACCTTTTTATCCACATAGCCTCTTTCTTAAGCAACATTTTGTGTCGATCCCCTCTACGCTGGCGCAGGGGTGCATGGTCAATCACCTGCACCTTCAACTGAGAGACACTGTGTCGAGAATCCTTAAAATGACAGGCCACCGATTGATCCCTACTTTCTCCCCTAATAGTTGATTTGTGTGAGGAAATTCTATCCACACAACCCCTAAGAGATAGAATTTCCTCACACAGCACGCCCATACACACTGCTGATGACGGCGTAAGTTGCTACTATTAGGAATCGCTGTGATGCGATAGGGGGTGGCGTCTGGGATTTGGTTGCCATGAGGGGTTGGGCTCGAACAGAATTTGAATATTAAGCTGGTAGTTCCCCATCAGGTCCGCCGGCGGCCCCATACGCGCGATTGGTCGCACTGCAGTCACCTGATCCACTTGGTTAGCTATATATATGAACATGATGTGACACTTTAATGTGGAGGACATGCTTTAACAGCTTGAGAAAGGGCAGATTGCCCGAAACAGCGGAGCTGTCGCTGGTTGCTTGATCTTCTGGATCTTTGATGTTCTGATACAAATAAAAGAGCTTATCCTTTGAAGATGGTGCTGACTCCTTGAAATAACGACTTAGGTATTGGATCCACATTACATTTAGTTATGTAGGTAGGAAAAAAGACATTTATTATAATTAGGTAGTTATGGGGCTTTCATTATAAGTAGTTAGGTATGGGGCCTTCAGTACAGGTAAGTATATATGGGGTCCTCTGTATACTTAGGTAGGAAAGTGGATTTCATTATACAAAGATATATTGATTCCAGCACAGGAAAATAGTTATGGTGCTTTCATTATAGATAGATAGGTAGGTATGGCGCCTTCTGAATAGGTATTTAGGTATACGGTCCACATTATAATTAGTTATGTAGATAGATAACGGGTCAATAACTACATTTAGACAGCTATAGGGCTTTCAGTTTAAGTAGGTAGGTAAGTATGAGGCATTCAGTAATGTTATGTTTGTATGTAGTTCTCAGTATAGGTATGTAAGTATAGGTGTAGTTGTGCCAGTATACGTATTGGTAGGTCTGCATTGTTAGTTCAGTATTGGGTACTCATTATTGATATATTGGTAGTTATGGAGCCTTCAGTATAAGTAGGTAGATATGGGACATTCAGTATATTTATGTAGATATGGAGCTTTAAAAATAGGCTAGTAGGAAATGACATTCATTATTAGTGGTATGGGTATAGGGTACTCCGTATAGGGAGATGCTTATGGGGCCTTCAGTATCGGTAGATAGGCAGGGCAAACCCAGGATTTTAAAAGGGGGGGGGGGGGGCGGGGAATTCCTGAAAGGTCTTCTTCAGCCACGCACAATACAGTATAATAATAAAATAGTGCATCATGCTGGTTACAAAATACAATTTCATGTCCTATTGACAGGATGTGACAATTATTTTCTAAATACCCAATCTGCTCTAGATCAACAACAGGATCGACCAGGAGCAGTTTAGATACAGATAATAATAAGGACAACCAACATTGCTATTGAAGGGGAAAGTGAAGCATTCACACAGCAGCACGGCTTTGCTCATGCTTGACTCTTTTAAGTTCTCCAGAGCTGCTCCATGATCTGTACGCACGCTTCTGCTCCATCCAAATTCAACTTAGCAGGGAAAGAAAGGAGCCAGTGCTATGAGCTGCAGGATAGCTGCAGATATGCTGGTGTCCCAACTTATGCCTGTCCCCAGACACTGCCCCGACCCTGGTCTGAGGGGGGAATCTGGGCAGCTGCAATCCACCCCGTGTTTGCCTATGATAGGTAGGTATGTGACATTCTGTATAGATAGGTAGTTATAAGGTCCTCTGTATTTGTATGGATTGGGGCATTCAGTATTAATAGGTAGATGGGTATGGGGCTTTCAATACAAGTAGTTAGATGGTAAGTAGATATGGGGTCCTCGATGTATACAGTTAAATGTGGAATTAGACATTCAGTGTAGGAAGGTAGTTATATAACTTTATAAAAAAGTAGGTAGTTAGAAAGGTATGTGACTTTATATAGGTAGTTACGGAACCATCAGTATAGGTAGGTAAATATAGGTCCTCAATACAGGTAGGTATATACGAAATAGGTCCTCAATATAGGTAGGTATATATGGGGATTTCATATAGATAGGTACATATGATATAGGTCCTCAATGTAGGTAGGTATATATGGTGATTTCATTAAAGCTAATGTAATTCGGCTGGAAAAAAATAAATAAAAATAAACTCGCCAAAAGAGAGGGAAGGCTCGGTCCTTTTGAGCCATCCTTCTCCTCTACCGGTGGCCCCAGTGCTGCACTGGCTCCTCCGTTCTCGTCCCACACCGAGGGACTTCGGAAGTCTTCGGGAGCCGAGTCCTCCAGAAGACAGGCGGTGCACACGCTAATGGGTCATAAAGGACACACGCGCATGCGCAGTGCTATCGCGGCCCGTCTTCGGGAGCACTCGGACTCACGAAGCATCTCCAAAGCCTCCCTTTGGCCAGGAGCGAGTGGTATTTGACATAAACGAACGGATATCGCTACGGGGGAGCCAGCGGAACAGCGGGGACTGGGAGAGGAGAGGGAGTGCTCTATGGAACCCAGAGCCTCCCTCTCCTTAGGTGAGTATCTGACTGTTTTTTCCTAAACCCGGTTCCCGTTATCTTCAAAAATAAGTAATAGGCTTCACTCCATCTCCAACTACCACCGCGCCTCCCCTAATCCCCCCCCACCCCCAAACTTGTCCTCCAAAATATCTACAAACATCAACTGGTTACATCTGCCTCAATTACAGCTTGAAGCTCACATCTGCAGACCTATCTGTTTACCAAATGACCGTTTTTATGTAATGAAGCAATCAACGTCATTATCAGAAGCCAATCAATAGGAAAACAAAGGCGGAAGATTGAGGTCTACAGATGTGATCTCCAGGCTCCACGTTGAATTCGAGGTAGAGGTAAGCAACCACTTTCATTAGACAAGTAGTTGGGACTTGTTGGGTAAAAAAAGGTGGGAAAGGGAATGAAGGGCAAGCGAAGTCGACGCAATCTGAGATCTAAGAAGAGCATGGTAGCATAGCTCAGTGGTTACTATATCCATAATTGATCAATGGCACCATGTTAACAGGTTTAGTGATGGTGAAAAAAAAAATCAAGTGACCTAGCAACAACTTTGCCCTCCACCATAGAGCCCTTGCACTACCCATGGAATTATAGGAACTAAAGAGAAGAATGGCAGCCAAGCCACTTCCTGCTCTCATAAGTGTCCTAATCAAATCCATTGACATGGATCTCTTCCATGAGGAGGTGGCAATCCAATTTAGGAAAGGTAATCTCAAATGTGTAACCCCCTTTTCAAAAGAAATGATTATATGGTTACAAAAAAAAACTAAATAAAAATGTATATTTATATATCTTTATTTAATTAAAATAAACAATAAATACTTAAAAAAGATATTTCCAGCGCTCCAATAGACTGTCCAAACCGCTTATATAATCAAATAGTACCAAATGAAGCCGCTCTCCAGTTGGGTGGGAAGTAATGATCTATAAAAGATACATAGAGCGCTCCATAGTGTAAAACCATAAGAAAAGTTTTAATATACGCAAGCTAAAAATGTACTTACAAGATGGAAGATACAATAAGGCTCATAGATAGCCTGCAGGCACATCTATCCCTCCTGTAACGTGGGCACCGCCAGGCTGTGGCCAGCAGCGTGGCGTCCGATGACTAGGGAAAGTCCTCTCGCTGGTGGGGGGGCGTGTCTTCTGTCACAACGTGCCTCTAGCGTGATGACTCGTTTCGGCATCCCTGCCTTCGTCAGATCACCCTGGCCTGGCGGTGCCCACGCTACAGGAGGGATAGATGTACCTGCAGGCTATCTATGAGCCTTATTATATCTTCCATCTTGTAAGTACATTTTTAGCTTGCGCATATTAAAACTTTTCTTATGGTTTTACACTATGGAGCGCTCTATGTATCTTTTATAGATCATTTTTTCGCAAACAATAAATACTTACCTACTCACACACTAGTATCCTCTAAGACAGCGTTTTTCAACCAGTGTGCCGCGGCACGTTGCCTGGTGTGCCGTCCTCTTCCCAGCCCTCCCGCACGTCCCCGCGGCCGCCGCTGCTATTACCTTAGCAGCGGCCGCTCTCCCCTCTCCAGCGCATGTTTTTATTTAAGGCAAGCAGCGTATCTCCCGGCTGCTCTGTGATGCGCAGGAATCAGGGCTCGGTTACCATAGTAACGGTGATACATATCGCTGCTACAGGAAGCCGCAGCCCTGCTTCCTGTCGCATCACAGAGCAGCCGGGAGATACGCTGCTTGCCTTGAATAAACACACGCGGTGGAGAGGGGAGAGCAGCAGCTGTTAAGGTAATAACAGCGGGGACGAGTGGGGATGGGCGGGGGGCACCACCTGGCTATACTGGGGCACTATACCGGCTATACTGGGGCACTATTCTGGGGCACTATACTAGCTATACTGGGGCACTATACTGGCTATACTGGGGCACTATACTAGCTATACTGGGGCACTATACTGGGGCACTGTACTAGCTATACTGGGGCACTATACTGGCTATACTGGGGCACTATACTGGGGCACTATACTAGCTATACTGGGGGCACTATACTGGCTATACTGGGGCACTATTCTGGGGCACTATACTAGCTATACTGGGGCACTATACTGGCTATACTGGGGCACTATACTGGGGCACTATACTGGCTATACTGGGGGCACTATACTGGCTATACTGGGGGCACTATACTGGCTATACTGGGGGCACTATACTAGCTATACTGGGGCACTATTCTGGCTATACTGGGGCACTATTCTGGCTATACTGGGGCACTATACTGGAGCGCTATACTGGGGGCACTATACTGGCTTTACTGGGGCACTATTCTGGCTATACTTGGGCACTATACTGGGGCACTATACTGGCTATACTGGGGGCACTATACTGGCTATACTGGGGCACTATACTAGCTATACTGAGGCAACTAAACTCCCTCCTACACTGGGGTAACTATGCTAGCTATGCAGCCGCACCCCAGCCCCCCCCCCATAGCCTGCTGCGCACGGCACTGTCCACTAGGTTGCGCAATACCCCCCCCCCCCCCCCCGCCGTTCCCCGGAGAAAAATTTGGTCAGAAAGTGTTCCCCGGGCCGGAAAAGGTTGGGAACCACTGCTCTAAGATGATCCAACACCATATCCTCACATTACAAAACAAAATACAAAGAACAAAAAACACAGCACACTTCCAACCCCCCCCCCCCCCCCCCCAAAAAAAAACCCCATAAAAACAAATACAATAAGTTTCTTATGCAGGGTCGTTTTTAGGGCCATGCGGGCGTGCCGCCGCCCGGCCCGCTGTTGGGAAGGGGGGCGCTGTAATGGAGGGTGGAGCCGGAGCCACGGGGAGGGCATCCCAACCTCTCCCTCCCTCTCCTCTCCCGGGCGCACTCCGTGCTCCCCCCTCAGATGCAGAGCGAGAAGGCAGGGAGCGCTGTTTACAACTCACCTGCCTGGCTCCAAGCGCTGTTCTCTCGCCACCGGTCTTCTCTCTGCCTACACGCTGATACACACACTGCTTCTGGCTAAACAGGAGCTGCCCTCCCCGTGGCTCCGGCTCCACCCTCCAATATAGGGGGCAGCTACCTATCTAACCTATACTGGGGGGCAGCTACCTAATCTCCATACACTGGGGGTCAGCTACCTATCTAACCTATACTGGGGGGGCACCTACCTAATCTAACCTATACTGGGGGGCAGCTACCTAATCTAACCTATACTGGGGAGCACCTACCTAATCTAACCTATACTGGGGGGGCCCTACCTAATCTAACATACACTGGGGGGCACCTACCTAATCTAACCTACACTGGGGGGCAACTACCTAATCTAACCTATACTGGGGGGGGGGGGCATCTACCTAATCTAACCTACACTGGGGGGCAACTACCTAATCTAACCTATGCTGGGGGGGCACCTACCTAATTTAACCTATACTGGGGGGCACCTACCTAATCTAACCTATACTAGGGGGGCAGCTACCTAATCTAACCTATACTGGGGGGCACCTACCTAATCTAACCTACACTGGGGGACACCTACCTAATCTAACCTACACTGGGGGGCACCTACGTGATCTAACATACACTGGGGGGCAGCTACCTATCTAACCTATACTGGGGGCAGCTACCTAATTAACCTACACTGGGGGGGGCAGCTACCTAATCTAACCTATACTGGGGGGAAGCTACCTAATCTAACCTACACTGGGGGGCAGCTACCTATCTAACCTATACTGGGGGGCACCTACCTAATCTAACCTATACTGGGGGGCACCTACCTAATTTAACCTATACTGGGGGGCACCTACCTAATCTAACCTATACTGGGGGGCAGCTACCTAATCTAACCTATACTGGGGGACACCTACCTAATCTAACATACACTGGGGGGCCACTACCTAATCTAACCTATACTGGGGGGGCACCTACCTAATCTAACCTACACTGGGGGGCAGCTACCTAATCTAACCTACCCTGGGGGGCACCTACCTAATTTAACCTATACTGGGGGGCACCTACCTAATCTAACCTATACTGGGGGGCAGCTACCTAATCTAACCTATACTGGGGGGCACCTACCTAATCTAACCTACACTGGGGGACACCTACCTAATCTAACATACACTGGGGGGCCACTACCTAATCTAACCTATACTGGGGGGGCACCTACCTAATCTAACCTACACTGGGGGGCAGCTACCTAATCTAACCTACCCTGGGGGGCACCTACCTAATTTAACCTATACTGGGGGGCACCTACCTAATCTAACCTATACTGGGGGGCAGCTACCTAATCTAACCTATACTGGGGGGCACCTACCTAATCTAACCTACACTGGGGGACACCTACCTAATCTAACCTACACTGGGGGGCACCTACGCAATCTAACATACTCTGGGGGGCAGCTACCTATCTAACCTATACTGGGGGGCAGCTACCTAATCTAACCTACCCTAGGGGGCACCTACCTAATTTAACCTATACTGGGGGGCACCTACCTAATCTAACATACACTGGGGGGCAGCTACCTATCTAGCCTATACTGGGGGGCAGCTACCTAATCTAACCTATACTGGGGGGCACCTGTCTAATCTAACCTATACTGGGGGGCACCTACCTAATGTAACCTATACTGGGGGCACCTACCTAATCTAACCTATACTGGGGGGCAGCTACCTATCTAACCTACACTGGGGGGCAGCTACCTAATCTAACCTATACTGGGGGGCAGCTACCTAATTTAACCTATACTGGGGGGCAGCTACCTATCTAACCTATACTTGGGGGGCACCTACCTAATCTAACATACACTGGGGGGCAGCTACCTAATCTAACCTATACTGGGGGGCACCTACCTAATCTAATCTACACTGGGGGACAACTACATAATCTAACCTATACTGGGGGGCAGCTACCTAATCTAATTTATAGACAAACGGGAGGACAAGAAAAGTCTGGCACTATGGTTTATTCTGTGCAGCAAAAAACAACAGGATAGTGTGAAGTGTCTTCAACTTGCGACAAGCATAGCTTGGACAAACATCAAGGAAAAACAACACACAGTGTTTAAGCTGTACCTGGATGTGAGGGAGGTAGCAGGTGTGGGCGCCAAGTGGGTGCACGGTCCTTACGACCGTTTCGCTAGGCAGTTGCCGAGCTTCATCTGAGGTGTGCACAGCTTAAACACTGTGTGTTGTTTTTCCTTGATGTTTGTCCAAGCTATGCTTGTCGCAAATTGAAGACACTTCACACTATCCTGTTGTTTTTTGCTGCACAGAATAAACCATAGTGCCAGACTTTTCTTGTCCTCCCGTTTGTCTGCATCTATTCCTGCTTATGTCTTGAGCACATGGTTTGCTGGGTGTTTGAGCCAGCCAAAGACAGCTTTTCCCGAGTGCCTGCCAGCTCTCCCACAAGATTTGTACTAATCTAATTTATACTGGGGGGCACCTACCTAATCTAAACTACACTGGGGGACACCTACCTAATCTAACCTACACTGGGGGGCACCTACGTAATCTAACATACACTGAGGGGCAGCTAGCTATCTAACCTACACTGGGGGGCAGCTACCTAATCTAACCTACCCTGGGGGGC